>NW_024098614.1:0-16085 GCF_016545835.1 Crotalus tigris | reverse complement strand
AGTGACGGTTCGAAGTAACAACGGCGCTGAAAAAAAATGGCATAGGACTGCTTTTCACACTCATGACTGTTGCATGACCATGGTCACATGATCAAAATTCAGGCGCCTAGCAACTGACTCACATTTATGACGGTCACAGTGTCCCGGGGTCATGTGAACCTCTTTGGTGACCTTCTGAGAAGCCAAGTCAATGGGGAAGCCAGATTCACTTAACAACCTGGTTACTCATTTAACAACTGCAGTGATTCACTTAACAACTCTTGCAAGAGGGGTCATAAAATGGGGCAAATTTCACTGAACAACTTTCTCACTTAGTAATGGATTTTGGGCTCCGTTGTGGTGACAGATCAAGGATTGCCTGTAGTCATAATGGTATATAAAAAAAAAACCAGCTGGGTGACTTTGGCCCAGTTCCCCCCTCTCAGGCCAACCCACCTGATAGGGCTGTTGTTATTATGGGGAAAATAGGAGGAGGAAGGTGTGTTGTTCGTTTATTGCCTTGAGTTATGTATAAGCCATAACAAAAGTGGGTTAAAAAAAGATTCAAATCAATGTAACACCCAGTGGTGGGATTCAAATAGGCGAACAACCGGTTCTCTGTGTGGATGCCGCTTCTGGAACTCCGTTCTGGGACTGTGCAACAAAAAATTAGTTACCAGTTCTGCCAAAGTGATACAAACTGGCTGAATCCTACCAAAGGAAGGAAGGAAGGAAGGAAGGAAGGAAGGAAGGAAGGAAGGAAGGAAGGAAGGAAGGAAGGAAGGAAGGAGTGAGTGGTGGGATTCAAATATGTCAACAACCGGTTCTCTGTGTGGATGCTGCTTCCGGAAGTCTGTGCTGGGCCTGGACAACAAAAAACTAGCTACCGGTTCTGCCAAAATGGTGTGAACTGGCTGAATCCCATCACTGGTAATACCCTATCTAGTGACAGTACTGATTTAATTTGTTCCAATTTCCCAGCAAATTGAATTAGAAACTAACCGATCAATGTGGCTTCACATTGCACGCTGAGTCAATAACAAGTCATCAGGATTTAAACAGTTACCTGGAGTTGTTGAAGGCAAAAACACCTAACAGAGTTTAAACATGGCCCACGAATAGAGGCGCCTGGTTTCTAACTGCCTAGATAAGAGGCAGTTTGGAATAGAACTAGGAACAGAATGGAATAAGGCCTGTTGTGTAGAGGCAGTTATATAGACACCCTCTCTCCCCTAAGCTCATAAGAATGACAGAGGGTCTAGCTTAATTCAGCGTTTTCTGATTACTTTGAGACTATAATCTGTCCCTAAGGTGTAAGTGAAAGGGGAGCCATAAATAAATAAAGATTTAAATGAGGAACTAGAATACTGTATCTATAAAGGAAGGACTGAAAACAGGAAAGAAAAAAATGGGAGGAAAAGAGAGGAAGTCTTTGAGGGGGCCCAAAGTTCTGTTGCTAAGCAATATAGTTGGTTAAGAAAGTTTTGCCCCATTTTCTCACCTTTCTTGCGACCGTTGTTAAGTGAATCACGGCAGTTATTAAATGAGCAAACTGGGCTTCCCCATTGACTTTGCTTGTCAGAGGATCGCTAAAGGGGATCACGTGATCTTGGGACACAGCAACGGTCCTAAATATGAACCAGTTGCCAAACGTCCGAATTTTGATCACGTGATCACGGGCATGCTGCACTGGTTGTGTGAAAACCACCATAAGCCATTGTAACTTGGGATGGTCACTAAATGAATGTAAGTTGAGGTTTCACAAGTGGTAGGCCAGCAAGTAGAAATTCACATATTTTGTTCTTGGGACACAAATGGAGAATGAACTAAGAAAAAAGGGAAATTCACAGATAAGGTTGACGAATGAGATCAAGAGGTCATCAATGTGTCCTTGAACATGCAATGAATTGCTTATTAGAGGAAGTTAAAATTTGCCCAGATGCCATTTATATGTTGTACACCTGTTTATTTTTAGACTCCAAAGCTCATCAGCCACACCCAACAGACGACAGCTTGGGAACAGGAAAATCGGGTTTACGGATACAGTGCTTTACGAAAAAAAAAAAAAATCACACAGGGAATTTTATTTTTATATATGATACCAGCGGCATGATTTCTGAAGGCATCGCAAGGGTCCTAGATACCTACAATAGAGGAATGGTTAATGAAGGTGACAGAACTCACAACGATGGCTAAATGGGAGGCTCTTTGAGAGAAAAGTCATCGAAGAAGTTCACCTACAGTTAATTGGAAGCCTTTCTCGGACTTTTTGCAGGAAATAGGAACACCCCCCCCCCAAAAAAAAATCAAATTATGACTTATGGAATTGATGATTATGAAAGTTTATTTTTTGGACTGTGGACAGTATATTATAGCCTTAAATTAAGAGTTGAACATGTTTCTTATAGTCTTGGAAGAAAAAGTCAGAAGCCATTCTTTGTATATATTTTTGTTTTCCTTTCTTTTTATATATATTTCTGCACCCTCCTCCTCCTTGTCCTCCCTCCCTCCCTCCCTCACTTCTCCTTCTCCTCCTCCTCTTCCTCCTCCTCCTCCTCCTTCCTTCCTTTTCCTGCCTGCCTGTTTTTATTTGTATTTTTTGTAAAATAATAATAATAATAGCATCATTAATACACAAGAGATCAGGTAAGGCATACAAACATTTCTTTTTCTAGTGAGTAGACTTTTAATCATGTGGGGGTACCCTGTTCAAGCATACATTCTTGGAATTATACTTCAGTCATCATAAATATCACTTTATTTGCTTACCTTTTACCGTAATTTGCAATGTATACTTTAATCAGGTTCAATCCAGAATGGGTGGCCAAGAAACTTGCTGAGATGCCCTGCCTATTGTAAAAATTGTACCCTGCAGGAAATTTGTTCCTAAAGATTTTTTTTTTCTAAAGATGAAGAATTTCTCAGAAATTCTCACGGATGGAAGGAGGAGAAGCAACCTAGAACTAAGGAGAAACTTCCTGACAGTTAGAACAATTAACCAGTGGAACAACCTGCCTCCAGAAGCAGTGAATGCTCCAACACTGGAAGTTTTTAAGAAGAGTCTGGACAGCCATTTGTCTGAAATGGTGTAGGGTTTCCTGCCTGAGCAGGGGGTTGGACTAGATGACCTCCAAGATCCCTTCCAACTTTATTATTATTATTACTATTATTATTATTACTATTATTATTATTACTATTATTATTATTATTACTATTATTATTATTATTATAGGTTCAGGTGACTCTCAGGTTACAGATAACACCCCAAGTAACCCCAATGCAGTCTCAGAGAGAGAGTTAAGACCAGTTGACTGAAAAAACCCCACAATCTTTCCATTCTCCCCCCATCCTGTCAGAAGTTATCATCCCTCCCCCAACTAATATCAACTGTCAATAACTGTCCTTCCCTCTCCCACACCATCCAATACAACCGGTGAAGCTTCCAGAATAGGAAGCAAAACGTCTTCTTCCTCAAAAAAAAAAAAAAAAAAATCAGTCCAATTGCCTTTTCAAAAATAAAAGCCACTTTTGATACACTGATGACCTGGATGACTGAGAATCCTCATAGCGGCATGTGCGTATGAAAAGAATCCATTGTACAACCTGTTTCTCCCATAGTTTTCCCTTACTTTCCTTTCATCTCAAGAGAAGACATCCTACAGCAAGGGTATCCAACCTTGACCACTTTAAGACCTGTGGACTTCAACTCCCAGAATTCCCCTGCCAGCCATGCTGGTTGGGGAATTCTGGGAGTTGAAGTCCACAGGACTTAAAGTGAGCAAGGTTGGACAATCCTGTCCTAAAGCAATGGCTCCTACTGAGTTTTCTTCAGATTGGGAAGGTAGCTTGGGAGGTTTCAGAGGGAGAAGATACGTAATAGAAAAACATAGTCCTAACAGGGGTAGGCAACCTTGGCTTTTTTATGGCTAGTTCAGGAATTCTGGGAGTTGAAGTCCACAAATCATAAAAGAGCCAAGGTTGCCTACCCCTGTCCTAGCAGGACCTAGTAGAAGGAAGGGGAAATACATTCTCCACCACCCACAAGGGCTGTGGTGAGTGTTTAACACAGTGGTTCTCAACCTTTTTAATGCCGCGATCCCCAACTGGTCGTAAGTCGAGGACTACTCAACCGGTCGTAAGTCGAGGACTACTCAACTGGTGCAGCACCGTTTGCAGAATGGGACTTTTGACGGGCTCAGCAGGGCAGAGACAGCCTGGACAATTCCTATTGGCTTTTGAAAGACAATAGAATTAGACTTTATTCAAGACAGTCTATTCTATTGGCTTTCAAAAGCCAATAGAATAAAAGGGAGTAGTACAGCTAAGGAAAAGGGGGAAAAATGGCGGACTGCGTTGTTTGGCGACCCCCGTGAAATGGTCGTTCGACCCCAAATGGGGTCCCGACCCACAGGTTGAGAACCACTGGTTTAACAGAAGGTGAAAACCTCAAGAAATGGCAAAGTGGAGTCTTTCTACATCTTTATCTCATGCCATTTCTTCCTGAGCATTGAGCTGCTTTTCTACGGCCTTTTCTTTCTTTCTCTCTCTCTCTCACACATGAAATAATTGCTGTGCAACAATGGCGACTTTACTCCCATGTCTATCAAATCAACAATTCCCTGGTAGAAGGTCCATTGCCCAAAGCATCTTATGCTCATTGCCCTGGCAGCTGGTTTTTATGAGAAAGAGAGTTTCTGTCTCCCTCACAGCCACTACTCCAGTGACAAGGAGTTTTTCTCCTGGAATTTAAAAAGAATGAGGGGCCAAAATATTTGCTCTTGCAATGGAACCAGGGTTACAGTTTTCCAGAAGGCGTGATCCTGGAAGGAATCAAGATGAAGGAGCTTGTCTTCTCACACAGTTCTTGCTGTACTTCACCATCACCATCGCTTCTTGATGTGGGAATCTCCCAGCTCTACTTTTGTGGGTGTCACCCTTCCGTCCCAGTTCATTTCCAATCAAATCCAGCTTTCTTTTAGCCATTAATTAGTACACCCTCTGTGTATTTCTGCAAGCCTTCGTTTCTCTGCTAATCCAAGTAGTAGAAGAACAGAGAATAGAAGGCAGAAGATCCTTTGGGAAACTTTATGGCTTTCCTCAGGTTAGAACTGAGCACATTTGCCGTAAAAGCAATCATCGGCCTATAAAGTCAATTTATAGTTGGGAGGCAGCTTACAGTTTAAACAAGGAAACAAAGCATATTTCTGTGTTCCTGGCATTGACCAAAGAGGAATCAAACAATCTATAAACGTTGTGTAATTAAAAGGACGTTTGATTCTGTCCTACAGCAGGGTTTGGGTTTTTTTTTTGAACAATAAAAGCCATAAAGCAGCTAAAAATATCGCTTTCTGCTGACACAAGAAATCGGATTTTGAAAGCCAACGTAATTGGAAAAAAAATGTTCTGTTTTGAAATGGTGAACTATTGTGAAATTGTGAACCTGGAATCTTATATTTGAAATGAGGTATATAGACGTCACAGCTCTGGAGGTGTTCCAGAAAGTTCTTCAAAGTGTGAAGGAACTTCTGGAAGAAAGGGTACATTTCTTCCCTTTTCGGTAAAGCTTTTTCTGTTCTTTATGTCTATCAAGTAAAACAAGAGGTGGCACTTGGATTCTGCCTTAATCACCACCATTTTGACTTGTGTTGGCCACATCCTGTGTAGATACCTGGTAGATGATGAGAAGAAAGCAAGAACAGAAAGGCCATGGCTTCTGGCTTGTATCAGGAAGTAGACAAACCAAGCATGTCCTATGCTGATTTATTCCCCTTAGAGAAGCTGGAATATGTTGCCAAGCAGGAGATAAAGATTCAGTCTGTTTCTGCTGGCAAAACAAGAGCGGCACCATCATTTTCTCTATCTCAAAACTCAAATGTCTTAGCCAAAGTTGAATTCTTCTCTTCCCTCTCTCCTTCTCTCCTTCTCTTCCTTCTTCCATTTTATTCTCTTCTCTCCTCTTCCTTCCTTCCATCCATCCATCCATCCATCCATCTTTCTATTGCCTGCTCCCTCTGTCCCTTTTACTCTGTTCTCCTCCTCCCTCCCTCCCTCCCTTTCTCATTTTGAGATATTTTGCACCTGAGGGAAGTTGAGGCAAATAAAAACCCCGAACGAATTAATTCTTTTCCTGCTTCCCCTTCCAGTGATAGGACATAGCTTTGAGATTAATGATTAATTCTAAATGACACACACAAGATTGTTAGCTGATTTTTTTTTTCAGGAGAATATCTTCTATCATCTATTTATAGAAATGGAAGGGCAAATTTGTATTATCTTCCTTGAAAGAGGTTCTCTCCTGAAGGAAAGAAAAATTAATAACAAACAAGTTTGAGTTTTTGATTAAGGATGCTATTAAAAGGAATTCACAACTTGCCCACAAAGGTTTTTTTTTTTTTTTTTTTTTGCATTCCAAAAGGATGGTGTAAGTGCTGCTAACACCAGATGTTCTTACTTGACAATATATAAAGATGCAGACATTTCCTATTTAACCTGTGTATTACTTTTAGAGTTAAAAGAGATGGTGCTGGAGGGGATGGGGAAGAATGTGCTTGGGGACTAATTAGCCATAAGTATTCTTCAAGGTTGGTTGTAATAAGAGGAGATAACAGGAGGGAAAGTTCAAACTAATTGGAGAATGTGATTTATGACTGTTAAATGAAGGATTGAGTTATGCTTTGATATTGTGTGTTGGGGTTGGAGAATTCAGATTTTGGCTTCTCTATGTACATGCTGAAACTATGTTGCAAATTAAAGGTTTTTTAAGGTAAAACAATGCCTCAAAGTTCTTTGAAGAGCTTCTTCTTTTGGAACCATGACATCAAGCCAAAACCCACAAACTTTTCAAACCATTTAGGGGTCCTGGGCTCCAATCACTGTTCCTAAACTAAAGGAATAGGCTGACAAAGATTCGGGGAAGATGGTATAAAACAGAAAATGAAACGTTGTTCCATTAGGATATATAATTAGTATCTATTCCTATTGGCCATCTTCTTTTTGGACCACTTTCCTCAATGCTGTTATAACTTCAAACAGTCATTAAGTGAACCATTGTAAGTACATGTACATCTGATAACTAAACTAAGTACAGGTATCCTTGACTTACGACCACAGCCAAGCCAAAAATTTATGCAGATAAGCAAGACATCTGTTAAGTGAGTTTTGCCCCATTTTACGATCTTTCTTGCCAAAGTTGTTAAGCAAATCGCCGCAGTTGTTAAAGTTAGTAATATGGTTATTTAAGTGAACCTGGTTTACCCCCACTGACTTTGCTGCAACGGTCATAAATGTGAGTCAATTGACAGTTGTCTGAATTTTGATCAAATGGCCATGGGAAGTTCTCCACGGTCATAAATGTGAGTCAGTTGCTAGTTGTCTGAATTTTGATCACGTGACCAGAGAGATGCTGCAATGGTCTTAAGTGTGAATAATAATAATAATAATAATAATAATAATAATAATAATAATAATAATAATAATAATAATAATAATGTTGGAAAGGACCTTGAAGGTCATCGAGTCCAACCCCCTGCTCAGGCAGGAAACCCTATACCATTTCAGACAAATGGCTGTCCAGTTTCTTCTTAAAGACTTCCAGAGTTGGAGCATTCACCACTTCTGGAGGCAGGTCATTCCACTGGTTAATTGTTCTCACTGTCAGGAAGTTTCTCCTTAGTTCTAGGTTGCTTCTCTCCTTGATTAGTTTCCATCTGTTGCTTCTTGTCCTGCCTTCAGTTGCTTTGGAGAATAGCTTGACTCCTTCTTCTTTGTGCAGCCCCTGAGATATTGGAACACTGCTATCATGTCCCCCCTTGTCCTTCTCTTGGTTAAACTAGATATACCCAATTCCAGCAACCATTCCTCATATGTTTTAGCTTCCAATCCCCTAATCATCTTTGTTGCTCTTCTCTCTACTCTTTCTAGAGCCTCAGCATCTTTTTTACATCGTGGTGACCAAAACTGGATGCAGTGTTCCAAGTGTGGCTTTACCAAGGCATTGTAAAGTAGTATTAATACTTCATGTGATCTTGATTCTATCCCTCTGTTAATGCAGCCTAGCACTGAGTTGGCTTTTTTGGCAGCTGCAGCACACTGCTGGCTCCTATTTAAGTGATTGTCCACTAGGACTCTGAGATCCTTCTCACAGTTACTACTATTGAGCAAGGTACCACCTATACTATACTTGTACATTTGGTTTTTCTTGCCTAAATGTAGAACCTTACTTTTTCACCATTGAATTTCATTTTGTTAGATAGCGTCCAGTGTTCAAGTCTATCCAGATCCTCCTGTATCCTAAGCCTGTCTTCTGGAGTGTTGGCTATTCCTACCAGCTTGGTGTCATCCGCAAATTTGATGAGTTCCCCATCTATCCCCTCATCCAAATTGTTGATGAAGATGTTGAAGAGCACTGGGCCTAGAACAGAGCCCTGGGGCACCCCACTACACACTTCCCTCCATGTAGATGCAGTTCCATTGAGGACCATACACTGAGTACGGCCAGTCAGCCAGCTACGAATCCATCTGGTGGTGATGCTGCCTAACCCACATTTTTCTATCTTATCGAATAGTAGGTTGTGATCTACTTTATCAAATGCCTTACTGAAGTCCAGTAAATTATATCCACAGCATTCCTCTGATCCACTAATTTTGTCACTTGGTTAAAGAACGCAATAAGGTTTGTCTGGCATGATCTGCTTTTGACAAACCCATGTTGGCTTTTAGTCACTTTTTCCAGTGATGTTGTAACTTTGAATGGTCACTAAATGAAGTGTTGTAAGTCAAGAACTGCCTCTAGTCTACATCATTTGCAATCTTCTCCTGCTTGAGTAGAGGGTTGGACTAGAAGACCTCCAAGGTCCCTTTCAGATCTATTCTGTTCCATTCCAGTCTAGTCTATTCTAGTCTATTCTTCTTTGCAAGTCACATCAGATTTCCTCAACACTTCCTATCTCTCTTGGTAAGCTTCACCCTTTTTCCATGGTGTAATTCAAGATCATATGCCATCTGGAACTTCACCCTGAAAGGTGGATAAAGTATTTCTGGCTGGGTTGGAAGACCATATGGATAGCTATGTTTGCTGTTCCCTGTTACATTTTGCAGATCGCCTGCTTCATGAAATCTCTTAGTCCAAAGTTTTCTGTTCTTTTTTCTTCAAGCAATACGCTCAAGTTGTAATATGGACTGTGGCATAGGTGTGCAGGGGGAAAAAATAAAAGTGCTTCCGGTTATGATAAAGCTTTTCCCACATCTATAAAGCTGGGCGACAAAGAGCGATTCTCCAGTAAACTGAAGGACAACTTGTCTTCTCCTGACTCAGAAGCACCTCAGGGTCACCTGGGAAAACTCAAAGTAAGTGGTCCCTTTCCAGTAGGGAATTCCGAATCTTCTTTTTCTGATCTTTTTCTTCGTATTAGTCGTTCTATAGCATTTTGTGTACAACTGCGGATTTCATTATCAATTTTTATTAGGACCGGACGGAGCATCCCACTGCTGTATTCTCTTTTCTTCATTAATCCTCCCTCTCTTATTTTTAAACTGATCTATATTTAAATTCAACAAATCGTATTAAATATGCATCATACGATATTACTCGCACGAAATACTCATATGGTCATGTTTAAATATAAAAAAGCAGAACTGCCAATGGAGTTTCGCATTCTGATTTTTTAGAGCAGATTAACCCACCAGGAAGATTCACTTAAAATTGGACCACAGTTAGAAGGCCATTTTCAAGCCTCAGCTGCAAATATTGATCAGAGCGCATGCTGGTTTAAATTAGAAGGGATAGGAGACTGGTTTGGTTTCTATTTTAATCTGAAAGAGATTATTTATATTGTTCACATTGATATGCCATCCATCTCATTCTTTGGCCAGCTTGCAATCCTGTACACATATCAAAATGGCATTATTTTTGCCTTCGTAAGATCACACAGGGAATATCGCATCCAGTTTTGGTCACCATAATATAAAAAAGATGTTGAAACTCTAGAAAGAGTACAGAGAAGAGCAACAAAGACGATTCAGGGACTGGAGGCTAAAACATAAACGAAGAACGGTTGCAAGAATAGAATATATCTAGTTTAATGAAAAGAAAGACTAGGAATGACATGATAGCAGTGTTCTAATATCTCAGGGGTTGCCACAAGAAGAAGGAGTCAATCTATTCTCCAAAGCACCTGAAGCCAGGACAAGAAGCAACAGATGGAAACTAATCAAGGAGAGAAGCAACCTAGAACTAGGAAAAAAATTCCTGTCAGTGAGAACAATTAATCAGTGGAAGGACTTGCCTCCAGAAGTTGTGGGTACTCCATCACTGGAGGTTTTTAAGAAAAGATTGGACAGCCACTTGTCTGAAATGGTATAGGGCAGTGGTGGTGAACTTATGGCATGTGTGCCAGAGATGGCATTCAGAGCCCTCTCTGTGGGCACGCACGCCATTGCCCCAGCCCCGCCACCCTGTTGCTCCCTCCTCACTAGCAGCCCTCCAGGAGGAGAGTCACCCCGGGCTGTGCCCCGGGCACAGCCAAGCACATGGCAGCTGGGCAGTGGGGACAAGACTCCACCCTTGGGCCCCATCACATGCAAATGATGCTGCAGGGAACGGACAGAGGGCGCGGCTGCCATGACGCTGGTGGGCCACCTGGGCGATCTGCTGTGGTGTGCCGTGGAGGCGGTGGGTGTGCCTGTGGGCAGGAGAGGACTAGATCTCTCTAGTCCATCCTCTTAATTGCTGTACTGCTTCAGCTCAAAATCATTCCTATTAGGAAAAGAGAGGAAAAATAGTAATTGGAACGTCCCCTTGAAAACCCTAGCTTTATCCATCAACAGAGAATTTTATATTTGTAATCATTTGCGATGTAGCCTGATGTAACTTCTTTATCACTTAACAGCACTAGATAAAAAGCAGAAGGAATGATTAATGGGCTTAGCTGAGCATCTGTTTAGTAGAGAAATGATAAGAGCGCTAGGAAAACAAAACAGGTAGCCAGAACCTTACGTGATAACTGAATCAATTTCTCCAACTGTGCAAGAACAGATCCATCTGGTTAAGAGCAGGGCTTTTTTTGTCATAGAACACCCAGAATGGAGTTCCAGCACCTTTTTTGGATGGAACCTTGTAGGGTAGGCAAGATGGGTTGTATGACGTGTGTGAGTTCCGGCACCTTTTTTTTTTTTTAACAAAAAAAAAACAAAAACCACTGGTTAAGAGAAATGACAGTTCTTCTCCTCCAAAAGACCTGAAGGAGGATATTGAATCAAGATATTGAGAAGAAATATGAGCCTAGGTTTCTACAGAGATGGAGAGATGTGTTTCAGATGATTCTAGAGATCTGGAATCAGGTTTTTAAAAATTTGAGAAAAGCAACTTTCCCTGAATAGACTATTTTATATATACATAAACATGGAAGGCAGGTAGCATCTGCTTGAGTTTCTTTCCTTTAAAGGAGAAGGGGGGGGGAAACTAACATTCTTTTCTTGTGCTTCAGCTTTTGCAGATGCAATTTGTTGCTTCCAAAATCTTCACAAATGAAAGATAATTCTAGAATATTTGAAGGATTGACTTTGCTGCATGCTGAGCATTTGAAAACCTTCTCGGATCATAGTTCCTGTTAATTAAAAACAAGTCCTATAAAAAACGTGAAAGCCGCCATTTTGCAGATCGGGAATTGCAGATTTGCAAAATGGTGGCTTTCGTGTTTTTCACTGGAGAACAAGTCTTTTTGTCATTTATTTCCACCAGTGTTAGAAAACAGATGTGCCAAATCTTCAAGAGGCTCACACACCTGATTTGCTATTTAATCTCCCCCTAAATCTCCCCAAATATGTCAATCCTTCAAGGTAGGCCAGGTCAGGAAATTCTTAATCTATTTAATATATATATTCTAATAATCACCCATTTTTCTCTTACTTCTAAATCTTAATCCTTAAATCAATCCATAATTCTACAGTGCCTTTAAAACAAATTTTTGATAGGCTAAGTGAGAGTGGAACCAGTTTGCGTTTGTTTGTAATGTTCCTCTTCTTTTCCCAGGTTAAAATCATATTTTGCTAACTGCTGTACAGATAGTCCTTCACTTACGACTATAATGGAGCTTACCCATCTTGGTCATAAATGGAGGCCAGTTGCCAAGAGCCTGAAATGTGGTCATGTGTCTCCAAGGAGTGGGGGGTGGGGGGGAAGGTCAGCCATCAGAACTTCAGAACTAAGTCACAAGTACTCCTGGGTAGGTCTATCATAACTTAAAATGGCCACTAAGTGAGCAGTCATAAGTCAAGAACTGTCACATGGCTCATACTTATTCAGTAATGGTTTTATTTTTGTTTGTCTTTGCAGAAGTTTCTTCTAGAACATCGGTTCAGGCAACCAAATCAGCATGCAGGCTCTCGTGGGACTCTTCTCTTTCTCATTGCTTCTTGCTACAGGTGAGAACAGATGCGCATAGATGCCCAGGTGGAAAGGTTGAACTCCATGGGATGAAACCACATTGTAACTGCTAACCTTTTGGTGGGGAAAAGCTATAATTGCCTCAACATGAAACCAGCCAGGTGGATACAGAAAAAAAGTTGGACCTAGAAGGGATTCAGGTTGTGGCATTTTATTAATGAAATCGTAGATCTATTCTGCCTATCATCCTTCAACGTTAGGCTTCCATGGATGGTTTCGCTCCAAGTGAAAAATTGCATTAAGTGCTCAGTGGCACCATCCAACCCATTCCGATGGGCACTGAGTTATTAATTGTAGAAATTTATAAGGCTGACCAACTCCATTCAAATGCCAGAAGAAAAACATCCATTAGAAGATGACCAAGCTTGTAGGACTCAACACTCACATTAATCCAATGCCTGGGGAAAGACACAGCTTTTTAGAATTGGGGTTATGATCAGGAATGAAAGCTCTTTCTTTCTTTCTTTCTTTCTTTCTTTCTTTCTTTCTTTCTTTCTTTCTTTCTTTCTTTCTTTCTCTTTCTTTTTTCTTTCCTTCCCTCCCTTCCCTCCCTCTTTCTTTCTTTTTTTTTGTATAAAATTTTTATTTTCGATTTTACATTACATCATAAAAAATACTTCAGATAAAGAGTAAAATAAATTTATACACACAACTTTCGGTATTGCTCACCCATTTCCCCCCAAACTGCATCCACCCTCTAACCTCTTCTCTCACTTCCCTCTTTCCCTCTTCTTCCTCACTCTCCCCCTCTCCTCCTTCTCCTCAACCTTCCTACTTACTTCTCCCCTTCCTCCTATCTTTCCTCCCTCTTTCTTTCTTTCTTTCTTTCTTTCTTTCTTTCTTTCTTTCTTTCTTTCTTTCTTTCTTTCTTTCTTTCTTTCTTTCTTTCTTCTCCTCCTCCTCCTCCTCCTCCCCTTCATTGCTGTTGTTATATTATGGTCAGTTGCCCAGTCAGCCAGATGTATAGATTGGATTTGGCATTTTTGAATTATTTGTATATAGCAAAAAAAGGGATGTTCGAGAGAGCAGGGTCTGCAACAGAGAAGATCCTAAATGCTTTCTAGGCTCCATCAGGTGACACTGCTTAATGGGTGGGACCCAGAGCATCATGGTTCTGCCTAGTGATACAGGCCAGATTCGATCCTTTTGCTAAGCCTTCTCACTAGGAAAACCTTCTACTGAGTTGCTTCTTGAAACCCAGAAGCAAGAGAAGGTTTCATTTCCTTCCAGAGGGACATTTTTGTCCTTCCTGTTTTCAAGATGCAAAAGGCTTCTTGGCTAATATTGAGCCACTAGCAAACCATCCCCAGAATATTCATTGATATCCTGTAGAAGAAACTCAGTGTCATGTGGCTTTATTTATTTATTATTCCATTTATCTACCCAGCCATATATATATATATATATATATATGCTCATTGCTGCTCGAAGCACGAAGCTGAAAACACCAGCCTGAAGATGATGAATGGGACTTCGTCGAAACGTCGCCAAGACACTTCCAATTTTACGCGGGAGAAAACCCGAACAACCAAAGACCTACATACAAACACCCGCGAAAACCTCAGAAATATATATATATATATATATATATATACATATATATATATATATATGTAGGTCTTTGGTTGTTCGGGTTTTCTCCCGCGTAAAATTGGAAGTGCCTTGGCAACGTTTCGATGAAGTCCCATTCGTCATCTTCAGGCTGGTATTTTCAGCTGCAATCTTCAATCTCCGGGAAGAGTATACTCCAGTTATTTATTGTTAAAACAACATTTAAAACAATAAAACAGTTATATACAAGATTAAAACAACTTACCACAAATTATGCAGTCGAGTTTCCCGCATTTGGGGAAATCGCAGGGGTCAGCACACCCGGAGTGCAATGGATGAGCCTCACCCTGGGAAAACCTCCTTCGTGATCAAGGTGTCTCCCTTGCCATGCGGGAAACTCGACTGCATAATTTGTGGTAAGTTGTTTTAATCTTGTATATAACTGTTTTTATTGTTTTAAATGTTGTTTTAACAATAAATAACTGGAGTATACTTTTACCGGAGATCGAAGATTGCATCATTGAAAAAATATGCCCGGGATTCGTATTTTTATAACCATTAAGGATATATATATATATATATATATATATGTTTTCTGAGGTTTTCGCGGGTATTTGTATGTAGGTCTTTGGTTGTTCGGGTTTTCTCCCACGTAAAATTGGAAGTGTCTTGGCGACGTTTCGACAAAGTCACATTCGTCATCTTCAGGCTGGTGCTTTCAGCTTCGTGCCTCGAGCAGCAATGTGTGGTCGTAGCTGTTTCTTCCTTTTAACTGCCAGTGGGGGTATGAACTGATTGGATGGGAGCTTGGCTGTGTTCTGATTGGGTGGAGGTGTGTTCTGATTGGTTAGGGGCGTGGCTGTGCTCTGATTGGCTGGGGGGTTGGCTGTGCTCTGATTGGCT
Source organism: Crotalus tigris (assembly GCF_016545835.1). Taxonomy (NCBI): domain Eukaryota; kingdom Metazoa; phylum Chordata; class Lepidosauria; order Squamata; family Viperidae; genus Crotalus; species Crotalus tigris. The sequence goes on along the minus strand of NW_024098614.1, from coordinate 1,210 downwards.
GGGGGGTTGGCTGTGCTCTGATCGTCGAAACGTCGCCAAGACACTTCCAATTTTACGTGGGAGAAAACCCGAACAACCAAAGACCTACATACAAATACCCGCGAAAACCTCAGAAAACAAATATTGAACCTCTACGGGGAGTAAATCCACCATCTGACCAGGACCTATGAAAAACTTGAAGTCCAAAGAGCTTCCATTTTATGCGACCTCGCATTCCTACGCACCTGCCGAGATCAAAATCTAATCCCCACATGTTTCCAACTGAAATTCCACTCCAACTCTGCAGCCACCAAACGGATCCTGAAAAGAACAGAATTGGCCCTAATCAGAAATGAACTTCACACAAAACGATTCCTCCTAGACCGAATTAACAAAGATCTCCTCACAATCCACTCAAAACTCAGCAACAAGATCCACCCCGCACTTATGAGGACAATCCAAACAATTCGCCATCTGGAGAGCCGAAACACAAACCACCCTCAAGACAAACACACACACCAACAAACTCTGAAGACTACAAGAACGCCAGAAACAAAACCCTCCTCCCTCACAGCCACACATGAAACAAACAGTGCATAACATCTCAGATAGGATCCTCACCAAAGCCGAAACCAATGTCCTTTCCAAAGGATTCAACTTTGCAGTCGCTCCCAAACACATCACCACTGAAACCATTATATGTGGAGTTGAAACCAGCCTGACTAAAATCAACCCCGACGACGCCAACAGAATCAGACTCGAAATCACCAACATCCTCTGCACCAGCAAGCCACCAAAAAGCAACTTACCCAAAGAGGAACAGACAGCACTACGTAACCTTAAAGAAGACACCAGCATAATAATCCTACCAGCAGACAAGGGCAACGCCACGGTGGTTATGAACACATCTGACTACCAAACCAAATTAACCAACCTACTCCAAGACTCCACATACAAACCCCTAAATACAGACCCCACCACCTACCTGGAAAAAACCACCAGATCCAAAATAAAAGCCTCCCCCATTAGCGAAGAGATCCAGCAAAGAATCATTCCCAGAGAGAAATCATCCAGATGCCCCAAATTCTATGGTCTCCCCAAGATACACAAAGAAGGAACCCCACTCAGACCTATAGTCAGTTCCATAGGCTCACCTCTACAAAACCTAGCCAAATTTCTCGCCAAACAATTACAGCCCTATGCAGAATCCATCACCTCACACGTAAAAAAC